>NC_056731.1:572375793-572415793 GCF_019279795.1 Protopterus annectens | reverse complement strand
ATATAAACCAAAAACGGTCAAAGCTACATTAAAAATAATTTAATACAACTAATATTCAAAAAAGAGTACACACACATATATATATATATATATATATATATATATATATATATATATATTTAAATATGTGTATAAATATGTAAATAAATGTATAAAACTGTAAAATGTTTCTAGTTGTCAAACAACCTTATTTCTGTTGTTTTAAAAAATCAGATAAAAGGAAAATATTCTTGTAATTCCAGAGCAGTGGTTTAGTGGTTTATTTGGCCATGTGCGATTCACACTCTGGTTTCTACACAGGAAAAACTGAGTGTAAGCTAAGTCAAAGAATCTATGAGCATGACTACGGTATTAGGAAAAACAATCTGAATAATACATTGCCCAAACATATTTCTGACAATTTGATCCATACATTTTCCTTTGTAGTAATTGATCAAGTCACTATTGATGAAAAGCAGTCTTGGGGTTTACAGTTAGAAATAAATGAGCTAAAATGGCAAATCCGCTTTCAAGCACACAGTTGGCCTGGCATCAGTGATCGCACTTCTATCTCGGCCATATTGAAACTAAAAACACTTGAAAGAAAAAAGGTTTTAAAAACAATGGAAATAAGGTTATTTGACAAATGGTAACATTTTACAGTTTCATACATTAATTTACATATTTATACACATATTTAAATATATATACAGATATACTCTTTTTGAATATTAGTTGTATTAAATTGTTTTTAATGTAGCAATGACAGTTTTTGATTTATATGAGGCAACAGCTTTATGTTCAGTTGTATATCATGATGACTGACACTGTTTTTAACCAATAGAAGCAAATGTTATGGTATTTAAGGTGAATGTATATAGAATAGTTTGTCTCATGAAGTATGAAATTTATTCAAATGAAAGCACTGTTTCTTTGTTAGTGGAATCATTAAATACTTGGTGTTTTTATATTTCTCAATTTTTTGTTCCTTTCATTTCACCATTTGAACAGTGTTCCAGAGGTCCTTGGACTTCAGATCCAGATAAATCTTATATGTACCACATGCGGATAGATGGGGGTTAACATGTCTGATGAGGGGTGGGGATAGACAGTTAAGGTGTACATATTTGTCTGTATGCACAAGGGATATATTTACATTCCAGTTATATAGTCAGATGTGGGTTCAGACATAAGCTGAAAGTAGCTAAGTGCAGGAGAATGTCCAGTATGACCATCAATAGCAACAGAGAGACTCCAGGCCTGACTTACCTGTGTTCCGGTCCAAATTTGTGTGGAATTTGTGTGCTACAGCTGATTGGTTGATTAACCTGTGCAAACAGTCCAGCACCTCACTATTATACTGGCTGAGGGATCTCCTGGCTATGTGCTATCCTTATTAACTTAGTCATATATAGGGTGGGTACAGAGTGTATTGGACTGAACAGAGTTTTGCATAATATGTGAGGTACAGTTTGCACAGAACTGTGATGTCCTGGTATGTCAGTGGCAGATCAGTACAGATTAATGTGAGGAACTGCTGAGAGACATTTGTCTACTGACTCCATACACTGCAGGAAACCCATGCTACTGTGTGAAGTGTTCAAGTCTGCACATTCTACGTTTGTCTATCCATTGCTTCCTCCTTCCCCTTATATGTGGCCCTTTGTCCTGCTCCTCTCCAGTTGCAGGCTTTGTCCACAGTTGCGGCTATTATGTAGTTGTAGTTATAGAATGACTGGGTAAAAGGCATAGCATCACACACAGGATTATGGACTGTGCACCCCTGACTGTACCTGTTTAGCAGGTTGGCCAGCATTGTGGCCCATACATCTGCTGTGGTCCTCAGATGGTTTGTGTTGCACTGTTCTTCTACGGCTACATGATGGCCATACCTCTTAAACTCTTACAGCCAGACACCTTGACAGGGCCATATAATTCAGTTGGACACAGGCCCAGACATGGGGACAGCATCTTAATATTGCTCTTCCAAATGTCGACAGTTGGTAGACTGGTTTTACATTAGCTTGCATTTTCTTATGGGTATGAAGTTTGCATCTCAACTGTCTGCCATTGATGTTTTCACATCAACCTTTATAGGTTTGCCAATAGTTTGCCAGACAAATGCAATGTTATGACAAACAGAACAGATATATGAGGCATACATGTGGAAATTCTCAGAAACCCTGACATTCATGGGGTATAGATGGTGCCCACTGACTTGTCAGTACTGACACAGTTATGTGGCAACCTTTGTATCCTGGTGCTAGACTGACTTGTCACAAACTGCTGTTCTACTAGACACCATCTAGGTTACTCAGAGCTGTGTAATGTCCATATCTGTGGCCACCTATCCCTCCATTGTTCAGCTTTCCTGCAGTAACAACTATTGACTTCTGGACAGCCTGTAGAACTCCGACAGTCGGTGTAGCTGACATGCAAAATAGTAGGCAGAGCCAGTGTCAAACCATGGACTCCGTCACCCACAATAATGTATTTAGCCCAGTGAGCCACAAAGGCATCAGTCAATACTGTGTACTTCCTGACACTATTAACCGCACACATACATAGCACATTGACCCCTGCATGTTGTGGAAATGGAACATGTTAGCAAGTTGATTGGGACATCCCTGGGAATGTGTGGTTACTGCTATCACCTTGCAAACATAACTGTCACTGCAGTTCTAGGGGAACACGGGTGCGTTGGGGGTAGGGGAACATACTTCTCAACTGTACAGATTTTTGCAGAATGCCCAGATGTTTGCCCCACATTTTGGGTCTGTTTTACATAAAATTGTGGTTGTCTGGAAAATTACTGTCAAATCATTAGAGACTGAAGTTAGAAACTAATGACAGACATTTGAGTATCAGACTTCTTACCCTTCAGATAATTCATACTACAGCAAAACCTGTTATTCTATCAACTTTCTATGTTTGTAAGAGCAATATTTTAACAATTGGCCCTGTTTTGGGGCCTTTGCCCCACATTTCTTTATGGCTTTGTACAGATTGCTTGCTCTAAGAGGTTGAGAGGTACAGTATGTATGGGACTGCAACATTGACATCCATGCATCTATCCTATGACCCACTGTTTGTAAGTCCCTTACATAGTGCAGTGGGTTTTGCTGGCTTGGGGCTTACTGCATATTCTGGGACAGCCAGTATTTGGCAGAGAGTTCCTGTTGTCCCACATAGCTGTCCATTGTCTGCTGCTATCCTGGTAGCCCACTCTATTCCCTTGCATATGTGCAGCAATACCATACATATGCTACCACAGTCTACTACCCCATTCATTTGTTGTTAAGAAGAGTGACTTACTTTGTGCCTACAGCAGTTGAGAGGGCAGTGCTTCTGGGCTGACTCTGTTGCATGCCTATACATGGTAAAGTACAGGTAGTGTGATGTGGCTGGCATCTTTTTTACTGTGTATGCAAGTTGGAGTGAGGTGTCAGTCCCTGGGTCCCTAGGGTGTCAATGTATGTGCTATGCATTGCCTCTTTGCCAAGACCAGGGTGTACTGGGCATGCCTATGTCTGCCTACAGGGACAGGCTCAGAGGGTTCCTCCTCTGAGTCCCATTGTGCCTGTGGGGACCTTGGCAATAGTGGGGTCTGTGTCTCCCTTCTCTGTGATGTTCCTGCTGCAGCTGTTTCCACAGGATCATATTGTGTAGCATGGCACATACTATGGACATGTGTGAACATGTGGCCGGAGAGTACTGCAGGGCTCCACCAGATATTTCAAGGCAGCAGAACCATGACTTGAGCAGCCCAAACACATGCTCTATGATGTTCCTAGTTTGTGCATGTGCCTCATTACAGTTTTCTTCAGTTGGTGTGTGTACATTTCTAATGGCTGTCATCATCCACAGTTCCAGTGTGTAGTCAACATCCCCCAAAAGATGGCCATATGGGATGTCCCCCCTGGCAAATGCCTGGTACAGTTGTGATGCATGCCAGATGTGGGAGTTTTGATAACTGCCAAGGCTGCCAGCACACACACTGATGATAATGCCCTAGGCATTGCACATGACCTGGCAGTTGATGGAGTGATACCTCTCACGGCTGACATAAACTCTGCCCTCCTCACCAGGTGGTGCTTTGATGTGTACATGAATGCAGTATATGGCACCCAGTACATCTGAGTAGCGTGCTACATGGTGGAAGAGATGCCTATTGCTCGTTCTCTCCTCAGGGGTGCTGGGGAAATAAATGTGCTCACTGGCGTGTGTTAGCATGACATCCAGGAACTGGTGGAATACCATGGATGCAGATGCCTGTGAGATCCCCATGATGTCCCCAGTAGGTCTTTGGAAAGTACCTGTAGCTAGTATTTTTAGGCTGCACATACCTTTGTTTCCACTGGGATGGGTTCCCCTCTTTTGGCTCTGGGTCTGAGGTAATCTCCAGCTCATGGAGCCCCTGAAAGGTTACCATGGGCCTGAACATTCGTCTCCTCCTCAGTCTGGGCCTACTGTCAGCATCATCATCATCATCATCATCATCACTGACCTCAGCCTGTAGTGCATACAGATGTAGCAAAGCACCAGCAGCCCCTATCATTTTGTCAGTTAAAATTCCCAAGTGTGTGCTCCAATGGTGCAGGGTATGTGGGAAAAATTAGATTGAAAGGTGTATGCATACCTTATACTGGTGTGCTGCAGATGCAGCCTGTGTTATTGGCTGACTATGATGCATTCCACCTGCCAGGTATATCATTGCGGGATTTGAATGCACTAGTGTCAGTGGAACAGGGCTTATCAGTCTGTTATACTTGGGTGGCTTGCTCAGGCTATCTCCTTTTATTTTTTTTCAATTTCTTCCTCTGCTAAGCCCTGCAGCACTCCACACAAATTCAAGTGCTAGTATAAACATTTCTCAGCACACTTAGCTTTTCTTTAACTAGCTAAAACATGTGCCACAGGGCTAAGTATAGCTTAGCAGCCTCACACACACTCCCCTGCTTAGCTATGTTTAGCTGAGCACAAACAGATACTGCTAAGCTCCAATCCACTTAAACATACCTTGACACATCCTCTTTTAATATTAGCTATCTGTTCTGCCTACACCAACACAGTTCTAGCCATAACACTGTTAGTACTTACGGACATTGTGGCCCTTTTTGCTGTTCAATAATCCTGGCTCATTTACATACACCTAATTGCCTATAACCTGGATACAGCACTATATAGCTACCACTATAACCTGCCATAGCATGACTCTGCATGCTGGCCACTATAATGCAATAACTTTGCATACCTTTATATTTCATATTTTACACTTTTTATTTTATTTTTTATTTTTTTTTTTTTTGCTGTACGCCACTTAAACATGGGATATGTATTAAAAAAAGTTTAATTTTTGATATACTGCATTACTTTTTTAACTCAATGGCTATAGTTTTGGCCATTTGTATGGCTTCTGTGACATATACAACTTTTTATTTGGGCTGTTACAGCCCGTTTAAATTTTATAATCCAATACACGGTTTGTAACCACGTACGTTTTTCCTGCTGACACAGCCTACACGGATGCCTTTCTGCTTCCTGAATCAGAAAATCATTTTGTAAGCATTGTTTTCACCAGCAGTTGAGGTGATTTGCATTCCATTGACACCTCCGTGTTCGCACGGTGTCCACACACTCGTGCACACCCCAGCCCTATTTCCTGGATCACTCAGTGGCCATATTCTGTGTTCAGGCTGCTACCCTATTCCTACATGGAGAATCGCTTCACGTAGGGTTTATTGAATGACCCCAAAGTCTTACCACAAAAACACAGAGCAGTAAGGGAAAGGAAGGGGAGAAATAAAAAGTCATCATGGGAGTATTGAACAGAGAAAACTATAAAGGAGTTAAGAAAAGAAGTTTCACTGTTAGAAGAGTACAGAAGAGGGAACAGATTAACAAAAATACTCAGAAAGATAGATGTGGGGGCGTGGCCAAGGATGAACACAGGATAGCAGCAGATTTCTTCAGCTCCACCAATTTCACAGCACTGACAGGAAATAATTACTTTAAAAATTAATTTATGAAGTAATTTTCTTTCTAAATACATTTGGAATATATATTTCTTGAATAATATCTAAAAAAGAAAGAACATTTTAATAATATTCCAGTCAGAAATCACCTTGGAAATTTTTCTGTCAGCTCCTCTGTTTGAAATGAGTTCCAGTAAGACAAATTCTCAAGATTCCAGGATCAAGAAAGAACTTTAGTCTCTGATATCTACAATACAGCAACTTACTGCCAAAATGGATAAACTGGATACTAAAATTGATACCTTCATAGAAAAAACTACAAAACAAAAAGATCTGTTACATATAGACTTGCAACAACAGAAGACTCAGATTACAGGCATAGAAGAGACTGTAAATGGCATGGAGAATAGAATCCAAGAAGAAGAAATCAACATTGAGTTTTTGCTGAAACAGAACACACATCTACAAACTAAACTTGATGACCTGGAAAATAGATCTAGGCGCAATAACATTAGGATTTTTGGACTGCCAGAAAATATAGAAGGTAACAATATTACTTCTTTTTTAAATACATGGCTCCCTAAAACTTTAGACTTGCCAGAAGCATTTTCTTTTGGTATCGAAAGAGCCCATAGATCCATATCTAATTCTAACTCTAACAAAAAGTATCCTAGATCAGTTATAGTTAGATTTCTATCATCTTTTGATAAAGAGATGGTACTTAAATCTGCTTGGGCTAAAGCAGCTGTTAAAATTAATGAGGCAACTGTGCGTTTTGACAATGACTATTCTTCCTTGGTAATAACTAAAAGAAAGGTTTTTCTGCCATTAATAAGAGAGCTTAAGAAAGCACAGTTTAAAACCTACCTTCTGTTTCCTGCCAAACTAAAAATATTTCTTCCTGATGGCCCTAGAATTTTTGAAGACTTAGACTCTGCATTGCTGTTTATCAAAAAAAATAAGATTTTGGATAAAATAGAGGAAATGGAATGGGCTAGTCCTTCATTAAAGAGGTTGGCAACAGAAGCTTCATGGAAGACTTCAGAGAAGAAAAAAAGAGTAAAAAACAAATGGCTTGTTCTATGTTTTTTCTTTTTCTCTCTCTCTCTCTCTTTTCTTCACTATTAATCTTTTTAAATACAGTTACTGCATTTTCAGAAAGCCACAAATATTCTGAAAAAGATTTAATCAAAGTTATTTTCTGTGTACAAAGAACTGTTTTTGTTTCATAAATAGTCAAAATATCTGAGGAACTAATAACAAGCTATCAATCAACCTGTTTCTCTTTGTGACAAAGAGACCCAAGGTTAATAATTTGATACATTTTTTTTTCTCTTTTGTTTTAAATAATGACATTCTTTTTAGATTATGCATTCAGTAAGGGGTGGGGGAGGGCAGGGAGAGAAGTGTAATGAAAATATGATAAGTGGAATAATAACTTATTAATTCCTTTTAAAAAAGTATATATGCTGTTTAAATACTGTTGCTAATTATTTTGCCATGATTCTATTGCTTATACTTGTTTACAAATAATCTGTCATGCTTTAATTACTAATAATTAGAACTAAATAGTAGTAAATAATATGTTTCACATCTATCTTTATTAATATAAACAGCAAGTAATATTCCACTGTAGATACTTTTTATAGCTTCCTTTTTTATTTTCTATTTCTTCTCTTACTCTCTTTTTATTTTCTACTCTCTTTTTTTCTTTTCTCTCTCTCTCTTTTTCTTTCATATAAGTACATTTACATGCTTTTGATAATACTGATACAGGTATATAATAAGATTTGTATAAAAAAATTGAATAGGAGCATAAAAAATTAGTTGTATTATATATTAATAACTGTGGGCTTAGTTTCACTGTCATAGAGACTGTAATAACTTGTAAAATACTTCATGAAGGTTTTGCTCTGTTTAGTTTCATTTATATTGCTAAATGAATGTCAGTCACTTGCATTTATCAAAATTCCCGCCAGAATGTTAAGGGAGACAATTTGGGATGTGGGTTACCTCGTGGATAGTGTCCTCGAGTTATTTTAAAAGCTTCAATACTCAGAATTCATGCAGAGAAGCTGAATGCAGTCAATTTGAACTTTGACCTCTGAATTCACACTGACACATCGCAGATTCAAGAAGAACACTCTACCAGGAAGTAGAACTGCTGCAAATGCGACTCTGCGATGGAAAATGAACTCTATAACATTTAAATGTGAGTTATTTTTTTATAATTAATTACTTATTCATGTTATAATTTATAAAATATGAAAGTTATAATGATTTTAAATTATTCAGTATCCCATAGTAAGCAAATGTGATATTTTAGAAGGCATAGAAAGTAAAACATGTATATATATGTTTTTGAAAGTGTACTTGACTGCAACATATTAATGTATGTAAATACTTATGATTTGAACATATACAATGCTACAATTCATTTGACTTATCTAACTGACAAGCATAAATATCATTATGATTTTATTTTAGAAGTTGTCATGTGACATATTTTAAAGCAGCAGTTCAGATATATAAAATACAGATGGCTTTCTTCACAATAATGCAAGTATATCTGGGAATTTACATAGCTATGCAGTATGATTTGTAACCATTTTTATGAACATAAATATTTTATTTTACTGGCAATAATAAGTATGAGAAAAAAAAGCTTTGATGCAAGTAATTTAAAGTCTTTTAGAAGCTGTTAACTGCATTTCTTTGACAGAAAATAGGTATATCCTAATATATGTAATGTCTGAACCATAATAGCCTAAGTTATTGACTTTAGATGAACATCAGAACTTATTTTTACAAACTTTGAATAAATTAATATGTAGATATGCCCTTTTTTTTCTCTCTCTCTCTCTCTCTCTCTTCCTCTCACTTCTTTTATTTCTCTCTCTCTCTTCTTGGTTCCTAATATCAAGTTTATTTGAATGCTATTTGATTATAAATGTATTATATTAAATAGATGTACATAGCAGTATGAATTGTTTTTAAAAGTTTATATTTGTTTATATGATGCTGATTTATCAAATGTTTAGCTTTGTCTTACTAGATAATCTAATTGAAAGATGTTAACTTTAGTTAATAATAATTAGTATTAAATTGACAAGGTGGCAGCTGAGGTACTGCTGCTTAGGGTAGGGGGTTAACTTGAGTGGTATGTGCTACTCAAAGTTGGAGTTTTTAACTCCAGGCTGGGTGCAAGGTTTAATCCTTATATTATTTTCTTCTGTTTACTGTTGTTTGTATATAGTTCTGACATCCACAATACATTTTGTAAGCTCATTGTCACTACAAACAAAATTGAAGCTTATACAAAATCCCATAAGAGTTTCAATAAATACAGCTATATTTAAAGGTACACCTAAAGGAGGAGGTATAACATTACTTATTTTGTTAATTGTTATTCTGATTATAAGTTTTATATGTTTTAAAAATGCCAAATGACTTCCCTAAAAGAAATTTCATTAAACATTAATGGACTGAATAATCCATGTAAAAGGGCAAGCTTAATGAGATACATTAATTTACATAAGGCCAACTTAGTATTCCTTCAAGAAACACATCTCCTGAAAAAAGATATTGATAAATTAGCCACAAATAAATATTAGTTAGTTCAGAGCACACTCAGAAAAAAAAGAGGAGTGGCTATTTTATGGAATAAAAGTATGCCCATTCCTAAAACTATTAAGTCTTATGAAGATGATAAAGGAATGTTTTGTATGGTTACAATACAAATTAATGGAAATACATATACATTAATCAATGTATATTGGATACCAGGAATTGGTATTAATACAGTGAAATACCATCTTAATAAGATCATATCATTCTCTATAGGAGATATTATTTTAGCAGGTGACTTTAAATGTATCCTACATGAAAAAGATACTACTACTATAGGGAAAACGAAAATTACATCTAAAGCAAAACATTTAAAGGATTTTGTTAATTCTTATCATTTAAATGATATTAATAATCAGATAGACTCAAAATCATTACCATACACCTTTTTTTCTAACAGATATAAAACTTATTCAAAAATAGATAGAGTCTTTATTTCTAACCAGATGGTAACAGAATTAATTAACTCTAAAATCATTTCGTGTCCTATATCAGATCATAATTCAATTGTCTTTGAGTTCATGATAAAAAGTACTTACAATGTTCAGATCAAAAGGATACCAGCATACTTAACTCAACTAAAAGACTATAAAGATTATATACTTTCAGAAGTGCAACATTTTTTAGAAATAAATAATACTCCTGAAGTCTCCATTGTTTATGTTTGGGATGCTTTAAAATCATATCTATATGGACAAAGTATCAGATGGTATAATAATAAAAGGAAATCTTAGGATAAGGAATTATTAGATATTCAAAGTAAACTAGACTCTTATAAGCATAATAATAAAGAAAATATTATGGACAAAAAAGTCATTGAAGAAATAAACAAACTAAATGAGAAATACAAAGAAATTTTAACTCATAAAGTTAAAATAACTTTAGAGAAATACAAGTTCTTGTCTTACTCAATAAGTCCCAAATACATACATAGACTTAAAAATAAAACAAAGAGGTTGAATAAGAAAAATCATATCAAAGAAATTTTCTCTCTAAGGAAAAAGAGGAATGTTTCTAGCCTACCAGAAATATTAGATGAATTTAGAAATCACTTTCACAAAATTAATCATAATAACATTAACATGGAACTTAAAGATAAAATAAAGGAATTTATAACTACAAACATGAATAAAAAACTTAATAAACAACAGACTAAACTATTGGATAAAAGTATTTCATATACAGAGGTTGTTACACAAATAAACAAGCTTAAATCAAACAAAGCACCAGGTAATGATGGTATTATACCAGAGATATATAAAATTCTTTCTAAAAGTACATACTCATTAATACATAAGGTTTTTATTTTGGCCCAAAATGAGCTAATAACTCCCCCATCTTGGCAATACACATTTATTTCGCCAATTTTAAAACCCAATAAAAATCCAACTAGATGCACTTCATATCAACCCATTTCATTACTTAATGTTGATTATAAAATGTTTATGAGTATTTTTGCTGATAGATTGAAGACAATCATCCCAGGCATTATAGATATAGATCAGACAGGCTTCATTGTAAATAGAAACACTTTTGATAATATAAGGAGAACTCTAACATTAATTGATTTTGCAAATAGGAGAAAGAAAGATTTAACACTTATTAGTCTCGACATAAGTTCAGCATTTAAATCAGTAAGTTGGGACTACTTGTTTATCTTACTGAAGTGCACAAACTTTTCAGATGCATTTGTAAATCTGATTGAACATTTATATAAAGGAGCATTGGCTTACATTAAGATAGGAACATATGTCTCACAAAAAATACCCATTTTAAAAGGTACAAAACAAGGGTGTCCACTCTCTCCATTATTATTTACTTTAATAATGGAGCCTTGGGCTAATCTGATCAGAAAGAGTACTGATATAGAGGGATTTGAAATAGATGAAAATACAACATCTAAAATTCAACTTTTTGCAGATGATGTTTTAATTACATCAGCAGGATCTAATTCTTCTATGCAGTCCTTATTTGATAAAATGATGAATTTTAAAAATATTTCTGGTTTAATATTCAATGAAAAAAAACTAAAATACTACCTATATATACACAAAAAAATGTTCTCATTAGTGATTTTAGTAAATATATTCCCAATTCAGGTCAGATAACTTATCTAGGTATAATATTAACTAAAGATATCAAATCTATTATACATAATAATTATAATACCTGTCTTCTTAATATACAAAAATGTTTCAATACCTGGAATAATATGTTTTTTACTATGGAAGAGAGACTTACAATTATTAAAATGATAATATTCCCCAAGATATTATACTTAATGCAATCAATAATACTCCCACCTACAAAAATAATTATCAAGAAATTGAATACACTAATGTTAAATTTCCTATGGGTACCTAATAGACCTAGGATTGCATTAAAGAAACATACTAATAGCTGGTCTCAAGGGGGCATTTCTTTTCCAGACTTTAACTTATATACTATCTCTTCTATTATAAAAGTTATTACTTTGTTAATAGACCAGTCATATGTTGCAAAATGGAAAGATTACTGGGAACTAATTAGTATTCACTTCATGAAAATCTCTTTAACACATAAAAATATGATTGTAAATAACTCCATGCTATGGTTACTAAAAGAATTTTGTACATCACCTATTACACCAAAATATATAGTTAGTTATCAATTAAACATTATTATTAGTTATTGTAATTTTATATTCATGCATCCTAAGTATAAGGAATGGAATTTTATTATATTTCCTATAATGTATACACGAGGTATGCTTTTGTCATCCACTTCTGAAAGAACTCATTTAGTCACAGAAAATGATTTAAAGTACTGGTATCAGTTGCTATCTGATAATAAAGTTAAAAATTTAGACTTCTTAAAGCAAGAATTTGATCTGAGAGAAACTTGTTGGTTAGAAGTTCAGACCTTTAGACAACATCTCATTGATAAAATTGATTTAATGTCTATAACAGTTAAAGAATCTATTCCAACACTGATTGATTACTTGATATTAAATTTACAACATAAAGTTTCTGATAAAGGTAAGCTTTCATACATACATAAAATTATTAGAGAAGAAACTTATTACAATGTAGATACCTATTGGAACTATTTCACTTCAATTAATGGTGAATTACCAAATCAACAAGATAAACAATATATATTGGAATCTGCCTATAAAACTACTTCTTCCATTATCTGGAGACTTTTACTTGGAAATTTTTACATAGATCCTTTTATACACCTTTGATGATGAATAAAATAAATAATAAAGACAATCTATGTAAAAGATGTAATGTAGAAATTAATGCTGATTGGGCACATATGTTTTATGACTGTATAAAATTGAAAGAATATTGGAAGTCAATCAATGATTTTTTGCAGGCTCTTTTTACAGATAATTTCATTATTTCTAAATCTCTTATATTATTCAACACTCCTGTACCTCAAAGTGTTAAAAAGGTTAAGCTTCCCTTGTTATGGTCTATTCTAGCAGTGGCTAGAAAAATAATAACCAGAAATTGGATTTCAGATACACCTCCTTCGTTTAATGAATTTAAAAATGTTATGACTGTAGTGTGCCATATGGAATTGATGACAATAAAATCAAGAACTACTAGAAAAACATCTTACTATATTATATGGGATACTTTACAAAATTTGTTAAAAAAATCTTAACTTCAATAGCATGGTATTTTAGTTTAATTAATTGATTTGATTGTAGTGGATGTCTTTGTAAATACTTTGGTTATTTTATTGAATGTTATAACCATTTCCATTTTATAAAATTGTTATGATATTTATTTTGTATGTTAAAAACAATAAACTTGTTTAAAAAAAAAAGAAAGATAGATGTGATAAAAGCAACTCACAGTATCAGAAAAAAATCAAGATTCATCATACACTCTTGCAAATAACAAACTATAAAGATATATGTGCAGGCAGAAAAACATAGAGGATATGCAGATAAATATAAAGGAAAAGAACAAACTAAACAATTTATTGGTGACCCAAAAAAGTTATATAGAGAACTAGGAAATATGGCAAAAGGAATAGAAACACCACCAAAAAAGAAGAAATAGACACATTTTGGAGAAATATCTATGAAGATTCTGTTGAACATAACAAAGATGCTGAATGGATAGAAGAAGTAAACAAAAGAATAAGAAGCTCACATGTAGAGGACATGAAATGGGATGAAGTAATGACCAGAGAAACTGAAACAAAAGTAAGAAAAGCTCTTAACTGGAAAACCCCAGGCCCAGACACAGTATCTAACTTCTTGTTAAAAGTATTAACATCTTTACATGAAGATTTAGCCATGAGTAAGAACTATTTATGTGCAAACCTGGAACAGATGCCAACCTGGTTAACAACAGGAAAAACAATGCTGCTACTTAATAGTGAAACTGCAAGCTATCCTAAAACTATAGACCAATAACCTGCCTTCTGACGATGTATAAACTATATAATGGAATGGATGCTGACAGAGTTTATAGTCATTTAGGAAGAAACTCAATCATAACAATAGAACAAAAGGGTAACAAAAGAAAGTCATATGGAACAAAAAATGATTTGTTGTTAAATAAAGTCATAATGGAGAACTGTAAAAAGGGGATCAATCTAAGTATGGCATGGATAGACTACAAAAAAGCATTTGACAGCATCCCACATTCATGGATAAAAGAGTGCTTACAAATGCACAAATACACCCTACACTGAACAATTACATTACAGCGACCATGAAACTGTGACAAACCACTTTGCAGTTAATCCACGATAAAGGACACATTATTATTCCAGGGATAAGCATTCAAATGAAAACATTCCAGGGAAAATCTTTGTCACCACTGCTCTGTCGTCCTGCCCTTAACCCATTAAACTGTCTACTTATTAGATTAAGGGCGTTGTGGAAGAAGGATACCCTGACAGTTCCAATAGTAGTAGAAGCAATGGGGCTTATAGAAACAAATTTACAATTATAGTTAGATATGTTACTGATACATGTAACTCCATATGAACTGCAGAATGAGTTAGTCCTGGGTACATTGTGGGTGCTGCAAACAACACTTTTGGCTAACATCAAAGAGTGAAACAATACTAATTTGATGAACTTTATTCACACTTTGACTTAAGAATGGGATCCATTTCCATCATGGTATTAGAAACCCAAAAGACTTGGAGAAATTAAACTGAAAGAAATTAACTGTGACTTGGCCACAGACCTCTCTCACTTCCTGTGGAAGGCGACACAATTTGCATAACATTCTGCTCATAATGAGAAAACAAAATTGGCACATCAGGGATCCATGGAAAGTATATGGTTAGATGTCAGAACAATGTGTACATCCTCATAAGTATTTCACATCAGCAAGCATGGGTCCCCTAAACATACAGTAAACTTCATGTCTATATTATCTTATTGAAGTTTCAGAATATCGAATCTGATATGGTCGATACCATATCATCAAATTCTGAAGCATCGAAAGATGAAAAAAAAAAATGCCTAAAAACAAAAATAAATAAAAACTTACCTTTGCAAGCAGGGGGGCAATCCCCCCTGCATCCAAAAACACCCCCCCCTTCTTAAATATACCAACTCCGAGACCGCACTGCATTGAACTAAATGGAAATCTCCCCTTAACGTTTAATGTTTTTTGCTTTCGCTAATCTGGTGCTGACAATATCAGCTTTGATACCGTCGGCCTTCGAAAAAGTGAAGTAGAACCTAAACTTCATATGGCACAGGTATACACTGGGCACTGTAGATAGTATGAAGACAGAGCGCAGTGTGACTGCATCCTTTTCAGGGCCATGCAGAAACCCAAACAAAATTTATTGGCATATCATATGTAGTTCCATCACCTCCACCAGACATGGAAAAGTCATCAGTATAGCAGATATAGTTCCTAGGAGGAGCTTGATAATTAGTTCTGAATATACACAGCAATCCCAAACCTACAAGGAAACCGTGAACATAAAAACTCTAAAAAAAAAACCCTAGGGGAAAACATATGCAGTACCATTCAGGGAATTCCTCTGAACCTCTGCTTCTCATGCATGCAGCTTATCAATGTTCATACAGCAGAGGTCAAGCCAATGCATGCATAACCCCCCTGTCCTGGTGCTGCCTGTGGCTGTGACATAAGACAACTCCCCAGCCAAGTCATACCAGGCATCCACTGTCGACAATGTATAATAGCAGAAGCCCAGTAGGTGCTCTCTGAAATATCCGAGAGGGAGGTAAAAAAATGTCTTGTTCTCTTTCATGCAAAAAGTATGCAGTCCCAAGTGAGCACTATCAGAAGCTGCAGCTCTCAAACTTCTCTTCATAATGAAGTCACTTTCATGAGAAGCAGGACTGTAACCTGTGAATTATGCCTACAGTGTGATTTCGGCAGAGGGATATTTGTACCTGTGCAGTTCTCCATCATGTGTACATTTCAATGAGAAGTAAGAGGTGAATCAAATCTTTTCTGACTCCTGAAGCCAGAACCACTATAGCTAGAACTCACTTAATCTCTACCTTATTATATGCCTCCCCCATATACACTAATCTTTCTAAGCATAATCTTAACAAACTAGCTACAGCATTTAACCACATTGCCAGATTTGCCACAAACTCTCCATACAGGACTCATCACTGTCTCAATCTCAAAAAACTAGGCTGGCTGGAATTACCTCACCTGATACAATTCTACCAACTTACAATGGCCCATAAAGCCCTATACCACCCTGACAACACTCCAATGCTCTCCTCCCTCATTAAATCATACAATAATCTGGGGAAACTGCGCTCCTCTAACAGAATGCTGATTCATACTTCCTTTTCAAATAACGTAGCTGGTGACACTATATTTTCTAATTCTGTTGGCAAAATATGGAATCTACTACCACAAAACCTTACTACCATAACATCACTCCCACTATTCAAAACTAACTTAAAACTATTTCTCACTAACCGCTGGCTATGCTCCTGCAATAAGCCTGACTAAACAGCTTATTTGACTCTTTAAGCTAACCTTCTCTGCTTAATTTCCTAACTCTGTCTCTCCAGAGTATTTACTCACCATGTCTGAGTGCATTAGGCATTTTTTTCCTTTTCTTACATACTCACTAATACTTTTCAATGTTTCTGATCTCATAAATTACTACCCATCTGCTTTCTCTAACTTTACTTTTTTAGCCCTCTTCAATGTCATTTGTTATTTTCTGCATGATTATAGTGTGTTTTTTATTATTATTATTTAGTGTGAGCTTTTAATATTATTATTACCACTTAGATGAATAGCTTTTAGTAGTATGTTAGCGGAGCTTTTCTCCTCGGGCCTCCACTGAAAATGGACATGTATCCAGCTGGACTAGCCCGGTCAACAAATGTAAAATAAAATAAAAAAAAAATAAAAGATATACAATGAAGAACATAGACAACACTTGTAGGGGTAAGGAGGTGCCGACCACCCTTTATATGTCCAGGTGTGGCAGACAGGTTTTCATGACATAAATGATATAAAGGGGCACAATTGCACATTACAGGGTAAACATGTGATGTATTAGTTACAGGGATTAATTTTGTCATTTTCTTTGAAGATTCCATGTGGTTTGTCCTGTACAATTACATAAACAGTCTTGCTAATACACAATATCCAAAATTAGTCATCATTCTGTACTGTTACAGTTGAGCTGTTGAGCTGTTATGCTTATAACCTATAATGACTAAATTCTTTGTATTGTAGCTTCAGTCACAAGGTATTGCATTGATCTACATTGTGTTGTATGATGGCTATTATTTTAACATTGCATTATATTGCTGTCTTCTAGCTGTCATTATACTGAGGGCTAGCAGGATTAAATGGGTATCTCAGGTCCTGATGCTACAAGATTTTCATCCCTCTGTTGTATGTCTGGGCTTCTCTCATAACTTTCTCTTATTTTCTGTTCTTTCATCTGCTTCATTATCTTCAGGTCCTGTTTCTCCTCTGCACTACCTGATTAGCATACCTCTGTGTTCTGTTTTGTTAGCCTGACATTTATATAGAACTCCAGAAAATAACCAAAGAAGTTTTTAATGACTAAAAACATATTAAACAGTGAGCGCGTTCATCCTAATAAGACTTCTTCAGACTGAATAATTTGACAAAAAAGTACAACAGTTAAATACACAATCCTTTATGATCACATGACAAATAATTAATGCTTTAACCCCTTTCTTTTAAGGAAGGCCACAAAATCCTCCTTATCATTTAACCCAGGTGGGTGGCAAGCATTCAGCTTTATCTGCCAATCATATTCCAATCACCCAAGTTCTTCTTCAGAATTAAATTTCTTATCATAACATAAAACTTCATCCAAAACCCAAAACTTAAAATCAGTTTTACACTGATTTACTTTATAATGCTTCCCCAGTGCATTTTTATCATCTCCAATTGACACAGCATATTTGTGTTAATACACTCTTTTGTGCAATTCTCTCGTGGTATGACCCACAAAAAATGAGTTTCGTGATATACACAACACTAAATACACTACAAATTTTGACCTACAAGTATATTTACCTTTCAACTGTACCTTATAACCACAAACATCAATCTCTTTGACATCCGTCAATAAATAACTACATAAGTTGCAGTTATAACATTTATACATACCAGGATTAGTACACTTTCTCTGTGGGGGATTTAATTTACTTTGAAACAGACTTTTAAAACTCTTTCCTCTCTTCTGTACAAACACAGGTGAATCCCCTACTACTTTAATAATCTCAGAATTACATTTAAACAAGTTCCAATTAACTGAAATAATATTCTTAATAGTCTGTGTATCCAAACTGTTTATTATTTGCATAGAAGTTTTATAATCCACTTGTTTGGTACCAGCATCTTTACATACCCTCCTTTCCTTCCCTCTCATCTATTTCATTATATTTCTCCATAACTATATCTTTAAGCTACCCTGTACGTATACATTTTTTACATAAAGTAACACTTTCTTTATGAAAATCCTCATCTTTGTCAGTCAGCTCATGCACCCTCTTCAATTGCCCCTTCACAATATTAATCTTAGTTTTCTTAGGATGCATACTCTTGTAGTGTAAATAAGCATTGTTTTGTACCTTTTTTATAAATAGTGGTCATTAGTCTATCCCCCTCTTTGTAAACAGTAAGATCTAAATAATTAATATTATTGCAAATATAAGTGTAAGTAAACTACAAAAAGGAACTCACACTATTTAAATAATGCAAAAATTCAAGCAAAAAATTCACACCATCTCTCCAGACAAAAAAAGGCATCATATATAAAATGCTTGGAAAAAAAACAATACAATTCATATAAATACCTTGGAAAACATTTCACCTTTCCCACTCGTACATAAAAACATTGGCGTAGCTGGGTGTCATAGCTTCACCCATCGCTACTCCATTGACCTGGTAGTACAGCTTGCCATTAAATTCAAAGAAATTATAATTTAGGATTAAATCTAGCATCTCCATTAACAAACTAATGGTGTTAGCAGAAAATTTCCCAGATCTAATTAACTCAGACCTTACTATTTCCTTCCCATCACTGTTAGGGATTACAGTGTACAATGAATTATTGTCTAACGTTACAAGTAGGTATTCTTCCTGTACCCTTAAACCTCCAATTTTAGATTTAAAATCAAAAGAATCTTTAATATAAGATGTACATTCATCTACCACTTTTTCTAGATGTTTGTCAACAAAAATGGTCATCGTTGCTGTTATTTCTATTGCTAGCCACTATAGGCCTTATGGGTGGGTTATCCAAAACTTTATGGATTTTGGGAAAACCAAAAATGCGACTCATTCTAGGTGAGTTGGTTATCAAAAAACACCTAATCTGCTCAGTAATGCATTCACTTAAGAACCATTCCTCTATTTGATCATGTATGAAACAATATAAATTTTCACGCCACTGAATGATGTTACTTTATAAAATTTAACATCAGACAACATTTCTTTCATCTTAGATACATACTTATTTTTATCTAATATGACCAGAGCATTCCCTTTATCAGCCTTCGTTACTAAAACGTCATCATTTTTTTAAGAACTCAATCAATAATTTGTTTTGCTGAGCAGATAAATTATAATACCTATACTCTGGTTTGTTATTAAATAATTCTATGATTTGCTGTTCACAACATTAAAAAAAGTTCTAGTTCCTTTTTAAGGGGAAGGGGGTTTGAAAGTACTAGGCTTAAAAAACGCATTGGGAACATTGTTTTGTTTCAGAAACAATAACTTAAAATTAAGTTTTCTAACATACTCTCTTAAAGAATTAATTGTGTCACATTTACTAGACCTCCTGGCTGGTACAAAGTTCCAGCCTTTCGTTAAAATGTTACACATATCATCACTCAAAACCAAGCTGGAAAGATTAAATTTTTTAAAGGAAACATCAACAGTACCTAATGTTTCTAATGACAATGACTCTTCTTTTTCCAGTTCCTTTTGAAAAAAAAATGTTGTTCCTGGATGAAGTGGATGCCACTAGCCAGAAGACAGGTATTATAATTTATCTGCTCAGCAAACACAAATTATTGATAGAGTTAATGCTGAAGAAGAACTTGGGTGGTTGATATATGATTGTCAGGTGAAGTTGAATGCTTGCCACTCACCTGGGTTAAATGATAGGAAGTATTTTGTGGCCTTCCTTAAAGGAAAGGGGTTAAAGCATTAATCAGTTGTCATGTGATAATAATTGTGTATTTAACTGTTGTAGTTTTTTGTCACATTATTCAGTCTGAAGAAGTCTTATTAGGATGAAAGTGCTTACTGTTTAATCTGTTTTTTTTTTGTCATTAAAATCTTTGTTTGGTTATATTCCGGTGTTTATTTTTATTTTTACTTGTTTCTGGTTTTAGTGTTTTTGTTTTTTATGTGTATAGAACTCTTCTGTCTACATTTGAAACACATATTTTCTCTCTTCTCTTCTTTTATGACCTACACTTGCTTTCAAGTGATGTTTTTATTTTATTTTAGTAAGCCTACATACACCATATCATGCAGCAATGAACTAGGTCAGGCTTAGGTGAAAAGGAGTCCTAGATAAATGACTCCCTCCATGGGCCCCCTGTTATAGTGTAGTCCCTCCTGCATCTCCATAGTACCCCTCCCTTAATTTTCTAAACATTCTGATCCCACACCTTTCTGATAGATTACTTCTTTCTTGTTCTTTTCACCCATTGTCATACTTTTTAGCTTTACCCCATCCTTTTAACACATTAACTGGCCAGAAGTCCAATGTAATATATTTGGAGGAAGAAACTGAATTCCAGTGGAAGCCAGTGGAATGCGGGCCACTAGATTCCAGAAGTCATAGGATTTTAGATGCTCTCTGTTGCATTTTAAAGCTTTTTTATGAGTTTTTGATCCATTGCAAGCCCAAACAAAATAGGAGTACAGCAAAAAAAAAAAACTTCAGTCTTGTTTTTCTTTCAAGGAAAAATTAACTGTGTTTGACAGTGAAGTTCTGCAATAAACTGAGAAGATAAATATGTACAGGGATATATAATGCCTATCTGAGAATATTGCGTGCCTTCCTACTCATCCAGAAAAGTTAGTAACCTGTCTTGTACCCATTTGGTTTTAGACTGGGATGAAAGTCAAAGCACAAATGGTCAGTGTCATATTATACTGCCTGAAGCTGAGAATCTAAAAATAGAAACTAGAACCCCTTGATAAAACCTTGACAGAGACAGTGAGTACATGCAGACTCCACAGAGAAGGACTCACAACCAAAATCTCAACCAAAGAACCAACCATTGAATGGCAGCATTACATACTGCACAACTATGCTAATGATCAATTTCTCCAACACACATCCAATCCAGATAATCACATATGGACACTTATTATGTACAATGGCATGTGAAAGGAAGATGTTTGACTGTAATGGAAAATAAAAAAAAATGATGTCTGCCTTGCTACCTTTAGATACACTGTAACCTTGTCCCCCCAAACATGCAATCATTTTCATCACAGATAACCCTATTACCCATCATTTACACCAAATTATTTGACTGTGACTATACACTTCAGATATCTCTGACTGAAATCAAATGAATGACAAAATCATAAATAACTACCACATTGAAATTTACGTTCTGAGCTCAGTGATCTTTGAATAAGTAGGCAACCCATTGCAATCCCCATGCCCACATACCACAAAACCTTTTACTTCAATAATCAAGGAGGAATGCTGAAAAATAATGGTGGACAAAGGACCAAAATTAGGAGCAGCTATTGCCCATATATACATAGAGAGATGACAGAATGACATACCTTGAATTAGTATATTTTTTGAAGGCTATTAAATCTAAACATCATTACATCTGTCATTATTGAATGACTGCAATCTTCACTGATTTTCCAGAAAAAAACACACACTTTGAGAAACAGACAAAAATATCAGACAAACAAATCCTTGATATTCTGCAAAATCAGGGCAGTTTACAGCATCTATATCCCTACACATTCTAAGATGTGACCATCGATTACATCCACTGGTATGACAGTCGCTATACACATTAGATGTTTGATTATGATCCAATAAATGAATACATCCACACATACATAACTACCATACTGGAAATTATCTTCTCAGCTTATTGCAGTCAGAATACAGTGTACATCCTCCTGCAAATTCTTCCACTACACATAGCTCTCCATCTCTTAGGTCAAGAATCAAGAAGAAAGTGAAACAATAATGGTGGGCAAAGGAACAAAATCAGAGACAGCTATTGCCCTTATATACTTAAAAAGGTACTAGAATAATAGGCTTTGCATTTGCAGCTTTTTATGAAGGCTATTAAGTTGGAAACTTAAATGTCTCTCTTTATTTAGTGACAGGATCCCTTCAATGGTTTGACTGAAAAAAATAGGTTTACAATGATCAGACTAAAACATGATGTAAACTAGAAATAGAGTATCTATGCCTCCAAATGTACACATATCCATAAGCACAGACAGACACACATACATAAATCTGAAATTCAAATTTGATGGAACAACATAAAATTTACAAGAAATAGAAAAAACATTAGGCAAGGTCAAGAACAGTTGAGAACATCTATGCCACCCAGAGATAACAGACATAAATGGAAGCACTTAAATATGTTAACTTTTTGTACATCTGACAGCTGTTTTGTTAACTGTTTGGTCAACAAAACAGCTGATTTCCATTTGTATGAAATCGCTATTTTACCGAGGTTGGGGAATATGACTTTTTCTTTGTATGGTGTATTCTCGTAGTTGGAATATATAATTAGCAAGGGAGGCTGCAGAGGGCTTGTCCATCCTGGAAAAACATTGTATTTTACTTAGAAGCTCAGCAGTTATGTCACAGGCATTCACTATTTGCTGTCAACCTTTTTTTCAATTCTTTTTTGTGTCGATGTTAGTGATGGTGATATTCGGATGTTGAGATTTTTTTTTATTTAAGTACACCTATCTATATTTATCTGTCTATCTATATCTATCTATACACGCAAACACACACACACACACACACACACACACACACATTTATATATATATATATATATATATATATATATATATATATATATATATATATATACATATATATATATATATAAATATGGGTCTACTGAAACTATACTATACTATACTATACTATACTATACTATACTATACTATACTATACTACTCAGCAACAGCTCCTCGTGGTCCTGCAGAGTGGTGCTAGCAACAGAGAACTGAAAAAAGTGACTACTTTCCAGATTTAAGTATATTTTTGCTGTTTCTACCTGTGCAACCTTCTTTTCTTGCTGTAAACAAAGTATTAACTGCTGTTTTATCTGTATTGAGAGTTTTATTACCTGCACTTAAAGTTAAAGTTTGTTTGTTTAATTTTACTGTTGAGGCTGCCCACTCAAGTGCGCTAGCCTGCCATTTAATATACTGCTGTTTCCCTGCATTTTTCTGTAGCTTTCTTACAAAAAAGAAAAAATATATCCTTGTTTTTCAGCCTTTCCTTGACTAGATTAGTCCATTATACAGGCTTTGCTGTATTCTGTACTTTGGGATAGTTCCTGTGTTGCCCATTGCCTTACTTGGATAGAAGGAAGTTTCTTTGCTCACCAGTGGGAGTGGGGAGCCTTGAGCAGTCTATCTGTCCCTGAAGGAGTGACCTCAGCACAAGATCTAGCAGTAATTGGTCGTTTTGGAGCATTTCTAGCTTTTTTGAAGTTCCCTGTATAAAAATCCACCTCTGAGCATTTTTTTTCAACTATACTGCTCAGCAACAGCTCCTCGTGGTCCTGCAGAGTGGTGCTAGCAGCAGAGAACTGAAAAAAGCAACTACTTTCCAGATTTAAGTATATTTTTACTGTTTCTACCTGTGCAACCTACTTTTCTTGCTGTAAACGAAGTTTTAACTGCTGTTTTATCTGTATTTAGAGTTTTATTACCTGCACTTAAAGTTAAAGTTTGTTTGTTTAATTTTACTGTTGAGGCAGCCCACTCAAGTGCGCTAGCCTGTGCATTTAATATACTGCTGTTTCCCTGCATTTTTCTGTAGCTTTCTTACAAAAAAAGAAAAAAAAATATCCTTGTTTTCCCGCCTTTCCTTGACTAGATTAGTCCATTATACAGGCTTTGCTGTATTCTGGGCTTTGGGATAGTTCCTGTGTTGCCCATTGCCTTACTTGGATAGAAGGAAGTTTCTTTGCTCACCAGTGGGAGTGGGGAGCCTTGAGCAGCCTATCTGTCCCTGAAGGAGTGACCTCAGCACAAGATCTAGTAGTAATTGGTTGTTTTGGACCATTTCTAGCTCTTTTGAAGTTCCCTGTATAAAAATCCGCCTCTGAGCATTTTTTTCAACTATACTACTCAGCAACAGCTCCTCATGGTCCTGCAGAGTGGTGCTAGCAGCAGAGAACTGAAAAAAGCAACTACTTTCCAGATTTAAGTATATTTTTGCTGTTTCTACCTGTGCAACCTTCTTTTCTTGCTGTAAACGAAGTTTTAACTGCTGTTTTATCTGTATTTAGAGTTTTATTACCTGCACTTAAAGTTAAAGTTTGTTTGTTTAATTTTGCTGTTGAGGCTGCCCACTGAAGTGCGCTAGCCTGTGCATTTAATATACTGCTGTTTCCCCTGCATTTTTCTGTAGCTTTCTTAAATAAAAAAAATATATATATCCTTGTTTTCCCGCCTTTCCTTGACTAGATTAGTCCATTATACAGGCTTTGCTGTATTCTGTATATTGGGATAGTTCTTGTGTTGCCCATTGCCTTACTTGGATAGAAGGAAATTTCTTTGCACACCAGTGGGAGTGGGGAGCCTTGAGCAGCCTATCTGTCCCTGAAGGAGTCACCTCAGCACAAGATCTAGTAGTAATTGGTCGTTTTGGACCATTTCTAGCTCTTTTGAAGTTCCCTGTATAAAAATCCGCGTTTGTGCGGCTTTGCGCGATTGTGCGCATAGCGCAGCACCAGTTAAACAAGTTTAAACTATTTCTGGCTCCGCCAAGTCTGGTCTTCAGTTTTTCCCTTAAAACCACTCTACCTTCAATAAAAGCAGTCTATTCTCTATCTAAAAAGCCCAGCACTTGCTCCTAAAGCATTTTTACACAGGTAAAGCACTCTTAAACAAAAGAAAGCACTACATCCACCTACAATCCCCTTGAGTACCCATTTCCCTTTAGGTCCTTTCTGACTCAGTTACTCAGCAATCCCTTACACTATTCTAGCATGTCGAGAGGTCAATTACTGGTGTCCTCTCCAGTTCAGCTGGTGAATCTGGGAATATTGAGGCAATGTTACAACTGCCTCATGTACACAGACAACCCTCTCCTCCTCCCAACAAATACAAATATATGTGAGAGATGCAACTATATAGCCAAACTGGAGGCTGAGCTCTCGACTCAGTACTGGCAACACCAGTCAGGAGGAGAAGGTAACCACACACACCACAAACCCAGTCTCACATAGACCAAACACAACTGCAAACCAAACACATAAACCCACAAAGACATACTCGGAGGCTCTAATTAAAAATCTACCAAAACAGCAGAGGCCTCCAAAGCAGACATCCAAGAAACCACTACTTCAAAACATAGCACATGCAATACATATTTCTCAAAGTCAGTGTGCCAAACAGTCACAGCCCTTAAGGCCAAACAACATGCCTGATACACATGTAATAGGTGACTCTATAGTCAGACACACTGACGTCCCGCTCACCAGACTGAACAAGGAAAAGGTTACAGTAAGCTGCCTCTCGGGTGCTAGAATCCACCACATAACACAAGCACTCAGGTCACTCCAAAGCAAGTACAAATATGACTCAGTCATTGTCCATGCCAGCATGAATGACCTGAGACGTACCTCCCTGGAGTACATGAAAAGAGACATAGAGAAGCTCTCGGATTATGTAGCCCAGACTGGTATGACCCTGACCCTGAGCAGCATCTTACCCTCACCAAGAATGATGCCACAGTACAAAGACAAAATGATCAGCTTTAATAATTGGCTCAATTACTGGTGTCATTCTAGGGGGATCCAATGTCTGTCTGCTTGGGATGACATGCTTGACAAGCCACGCTGCTTCACAAGGGACGGCTTGCACCTGTCACCCCTAGGCTTCCGGATATTGGCAAAGGCTCTTGCCACCCCCATAGTGCCTTTTTTAGGCAAGGCTCAAAAGACAAACCCACCTCCCTAGAAAACACAAGTGCAAAAAAACTAAGGATAATGCAGCTCAACGCCAGAAGTCTAAACCTCAAGATGCAGGCTCTCGAAGCCCTCCTCAGTATGGAGAGCATCGATGTCTGTGCAGTGACTGAAACCTGGTTCAAGGCTCCTGAGAGCACCCCAGCACTACCAGGTTATATCTCATATCATGCTTTTTGACCCCATAACTTGGACCGAACCACAAAGGGAGGGGGAGTGTCCATATTTATCAAAGACACCCACACCTCCAGGTTAGTGGCAATGCACGAAGCATCGGAGACCATCCATGTGCAAATAACCGTAGGAAAAACTGCCCTACAGTTTGTAGCATGCTACAGACCACCCTCTCAAACTCAGGAACCCCACTCAGCCTTCCTAAAGACACTGGAGAGTATGAATGTCTCTCCAAATACCATCATATTGGGAGACTTTAACTACCCAAACATAGACTGGGAGCATTACTCAAGCCCCAACACCCTAGCCCAAAGGTTCCTAGAATTCATAAACTCAAATGCGATGGAACAACTAGTCACCACTCCCACAAGAGGAGATAATATACTAGACCTTATCATCACAAACATGGGGACAAAATGCTCCACACCAGAAGTATACCCCTCACTGGTGAGATCAGACCATAAACTAATCTCACTGGAAATCCACATCCTGCCCCCACCCCCAGCACAAAAGACCACAGTGAGGAACTTCTCAAAAGCTGACTTCACACTTCTTAAGACTGAAGTGGCATCCTTCAAGGCCCCTGGGCCAGTGGAAATCACAGCCCACATCGCTGAATCCTTTATAAACGCCTTCTACGGACACCTTCAAGAATGCATGGATTATGCAATCCCAAATAAAACCAAGACCCTTTCCCCCAAAGGCAGGCGCCCTGTCTGGTGGACCCCAGCCATAATCAAACTTTACAACAAGAGGAGGAAGCTACTACAGGACAGAGCAAAATCCCAAAAAGGGAAGGCATCTCTGATCAGTACTAGCAAAAAACTACGATCACTCATAAAATCATCCAAGGCCAACTTTGAGAGAAAAATCTCAAAAGACACTAAAGATAATCACAAGGCCTTCTTTAGTTATGTTAGAAACCTGGGTGGAAACTCCCAGATATGCTCAGAGTTAGTTCAAAATGACAAAAAATACACTGAACCCACAGATATTGCCAACATACTGGCAGACAGGTTCAGTGAAAATTTCTCCCCCCTCCCCCCCAAAAGGAGAAATATCTATCCCAGCTGAATGTAGCCTCCCTGACATTACAGATGTCCAGGTGAGAGCCGCCCTCTCCAAAGCTAAAAACACTGCATCAATGGGACCAGACGGTGTCCTGGGTTGCGTGCTACATGAACTCCAAGAGGAACTTAACTCGCACATAAGGCTGCTGTTTAATCTTAGCCTTACTACAGGATACGTACCCAAAGAATGGCGTACAGCAATAGTGGTTCCACTCCACAAAGGAGGTGCTTCTATGGACCCTGGAAATTACTGCCCCATAAGCTTGACGAGCCTGGTCTGCAAAGCTATGGAGAGGATCATTATGGAACTCATAAACAAAGACATTGGGGGCCTAAAGACACTTGATCCTACCCAATTTGGCTTTGTTAAGGGCAGATCCTGCCTTTTAAACCTGGCCGACTTTTTTGAAACAGTAACTAAGGCCATTGATGAGGGTAAGGCAGTTCACACAGCCTACCTTGACCTTGCAAAAGTCTTCGACACAATACCCCACTTGGGCATCATAGACAAGCTCACCAGCTTAAATGTAAACCCACATGTCATAAGATGGGTTGCAAACTGGCTAAAGGACAGAACCCACAAGGTCAGAATTGCTGGAGCCATGTCAGACTCTAAGCCAGTCACAAGTGGTGTCCCACAGGGCTCTGTCCTGGGACCCCTCTTGTTCGGCATTTATTTTTCAGAAGTACAAGCAAACATAGGAGGATTGTGGCTGACAAAATTCGCAGATGACTGCAAGCTGGGCACCATAATTGATACTCCAGTGGACACTAGCATCCTTCAGAAAGGCCTCACAGAAACAGATAACTGGTGCCAGAGCCATGGCCTTAAACTGAATGCCAAAAAATGTATTGGCATACCCTTTGGGAAAAACAAAGTACCCACAAACTACCACATAGGTGGTAATCCATTAATTACGGAAGAAGTAATCAGTGACCCAGGGACCCAAGTTGACAGTAACCTCTCATTTGACACCCACATTGCCAAAGTGGTTAGGAAGACCTTCTATATTGCCCACCTTATCATGAAAGGATTCACATCTAGATCAAGAGAGGCCATTGTGCCCCTATACTCTTCCCTTATCAGGCCCATGATTGAGTACAATGCCCCATTTGGTATGTACCTTACCTGGCACCTGCAGCAGTTAGAAAGACCCCAGAAGTACCTCACCAAGAGGATCAAGGGTCTCAAACATATGCCATATGCTGCCAGACTAAAGAAACTCCAGCTCTATTCAGTCACATACCGCCTACTCAGAGGAGATCTATGCCTGACGTACAAGGCCATGTCCAATCTGGAATTAATGGGCATGCTCCACCTGAAAAAATCCAAATCCACCAGAGCCATGAGAGCGAGAGACTTGAACCTCAACACAGAAATAAACAGGACATGC
This sequence comes from Protopterus annectens, assembly GCF_019279795.1. Taxonomy (NCBI): domain Eukaryota; kingdom Metazoa; phylum Chordata; order Ceratodontiformes; family Protopteridae; genus Protopterus; species Protopterus annectens. The sequence goes on along the minus strand of NC_056731.1, from coordinate 572,386,878 downwards.
TAAAGGGACAGATTCATAACCCAGAGGCTTCCTACACTCTGGAACAGAATCCCAGTCCATGTTAGGCAGAGCCCCTCACCGACTCTCTTCAAGAGAAATCTTGACGAGTGGATGGGAGATCGTAGGTTTACCCCGGGGGTCATCTCTGTGTCACTACTAGACAGAGGCACAGTATACTAAACCCTAAATGGGCACAGTATTATCATTCCAAGTGGTGGCGGAAGCCACGCACACTCTGGCTAGGCTTATAAATGTCCTAGGGCAGATAGTCTAGTATGAACCTATGAACCTATGAACCTATGAACCTATAAAACCATCAACTTTGTTATGCTCTAGACAATAAGATCAAAGTTTTAAAACTTCAAAATTTAAATAAAAACAAAATATTTTTTTTCTTAAATTTTTGCAAGGGGGTAAGCCACCCTACACCCCCTCACCCCCTGGTAATTAAATATATCAACTCCAAGATCACACTACAGCAAGGAAAATTGTAAATATACTGTTCCATGCTGTACAGCGATCTCCATTTAAACGTCTGAAGTTTTTAAACTTTGATCTTAATGTCTCGACCATAAGTCAATGTTTTGAAATCTCGAAATTTAGAAGTAGACCCATATATACATATATAATAAATACATGTATGTACTTGTACAGACAATGAAACCTATTACTAAGGAGATGTAGTTTTCTAGCCTTAAGGGTATTAGAACAAACCAAGAAAAAGGGAAAACTAGTACAAGAATGATATCACCATATGACATGCTAAAATAGACAGTTGTTATAAATACTAATGTGAGATCCATGTTAAAGACTATCTTGCATTCTTATTAGAAACAAGAAAACAGGATTCGAGCTGGTATTGTTGTTTAACCCACAGTTTATTAAGTAAAACCAAAAGATGAGCGTTTCCACTCTTGTTAGAGCTTTGTCAGATCTAAGTTATACATTTAAGTAAGAAGTAATATATGCTTTTCAATATTCCATGTAAAAAAATAATGTAAATTACAACAAAGTCAATAATCCAGGAGCATATAAACTAATCACATTCAGTGACGGTGTTTCACACTGGTTAACAGCCACAGAGTGGTTTTCTACTTACTTAGATAGAGTAAATAACACCAACCACAATAAAATGCAAGCTAGGTAGGCACCACCATTCCACTGTTGTTGATTCAGTGTTACTCCAATTTGTTTCTGATAAATATAGGTCTCTAGACACTATTATTCTTCCATCATGAGTTTCGTGCAAGAAATGTATGAATTCCTCTCAGTCATCAGCACTTGACTTTGCTGGCCCATATACTTCAATAATAGTTAGGTATTCCAGAATTGTCTTTATTGTCACAGTTATACAGTCTACAGCACTGGTGTTAGCATTGAACATTCAATAATCATAGGTCTGATAACAATCTGTAATCCCTATCATAACAAATCCACCTGATTTTTGGTAGAATGTCTGTTACAGTAAAAAACATTTATACTCTTTCCAAACTGGTTTCCAGTCATTGTTCTTTAACATTGTTTCATAAACAATAACACAAAAGTCTAGTGGTAATGTAGCAAATGTTCTATAAAAAATGTTATTATTAATGCTTCCAGCATCAATAACCAGCACATATACATCAAACGTGATCTCTACACCTGTTAAATTTCTTACCAAGCAAAAATCTTGTCTTGTTTCAGTCAGATGTTGAAATATATCTGCTGCAAAAAAAATATCTGCCCTTATCATAAAATGTGCATGCCATCCTGTCCAAAATTAAGCTTGGAGACTGTAAACATTTCCACTTTCAAAATGGGCCTTTTTTGTCTTCATATCTACCTGATTTTTTTTTATTCATGCTGGCCTGACTCGCCTTTCTATATGTAATTTGAGAAAAATATGTCCTAACACCTGTACAACCTATGCTTTACTACTGAAACCTGGCTTAAAAGTGCAAAACACACTCCCTCTATATCAGGAGTTTGTGTCTTACATGCCTCCAAATTCAGTGGTTACTATGATGGAGTACGCATATGTATTTAGACCACATTATGTAAAGACAGATACCCAGAGACCCAGAAACTGAAATTCCTGAGATTCAACTCATTTTAAATAAAACCAACTATCAAAACATTGCATGTTATAGGACCCCCTCACTGACCCCCAAACAACATGTACATTTCCTAAGTCTATCTGATGAACTTCAAATAGGCAAAATTTCTGTCATCCTGTGAGTTGTTAACCATATGTTGACAGCCTACACATGTGGTACAGGTCTACCAGTTTATGTCCATAATTTCTTCGATTTTATGTCCAAGAATATGCTTAATCAAATAGTCAAAGGTCCCCTCAGGTGGATAAAAAGTTTTTGTCCTGGTCCTTATGTATGTAGCATCAATGTGCACAACTGCAGTAGTATACCCCCTACCCCGTTAAGTATGACTACAAACTCATTCAAAGTCCCTAATCCAGCCACTGTAGATATCACAGTATTCAAAGTCTTCAAACATACAAACTTCCTGCCATTCTATGATGAGTCTCAATGCTCAAGTATAACCATAACCCCCAAAATGTGGACACAGCTAATAGTTATTGCAAGTAAATTCTATGCTCACCTAGAAAATTACATTACAAAAACTAAGCAATATGGGAAGGTTAAGAGCAAACCCACCTGCTTGTCTACAAGCTTAAATAAATATTACAATAAAAAGCAAAAATCTCATTAGAATATGTATCAAAACTAAAGACCCATAAATTAAGGTCAACATCAAAAGGTTATCCAATGTACTAAAAATATCATCAGTAAAACAATTGCTTCCCTTGAGCATAGACTGGTATTGAAAACTAAGGATAATTACAAATACTTCTTTACCTGCATCAGAAGTTACAACACACCCAGCATTCTCTGAATTTATTCATAATGGCATTATGTCCTCCAATTCATTTGCAAATATATTAGCATATACATTTAGTCCAAATTTCACCTCAGAGACATTGATCCCTTTGTAGTTAGATGGGCAGCTAACTGGCTAAAGGACAGAACTCATATTGCAAGGATAGTAGGCTTGCTCTCAGAGAGCATAAAAGTAACTGGTGGGGTACCATTGTAATCTATGCTGGTACCTCTACTTTTATATCTGAATTAAAAATGGTGATCTTTGTTAAACACATTTGCAGATGATTTTAAACACTTGTAAATAGCTGTTACTTTGAAAATGGGCTAAAGCCAAATGCCAAAAAATGAAAAATTGCTGCTTTGGCAAACAACATGTAGCAAGATAAAGATGTTTTTTCATTTCCACAGGTGAACCCCATCTCAAGTACTCTAAAGAATTTATCTGGTAAAGGTTCAATGTATAATACAAATAATGAGAGAAAGTGGGCAATTCTTCTTTGTTTCTCCTTATTAAGTTACTCTTAGAGAAACTTTATCCCACTTTTTCCTAATATAGGAAAGGAGACACTATTCATGTTGGGAACACCATCTTCGCCAGCACCATAAACAGAAATGTCCATCTAATCCTGACCAAAACATTTGAACAGCTAAACTAGCTAGAAATAAGGCACTATTAGACTTGGAGGCACTCCCTATAATATGTAGAGTCTTAAGTAGGTCAACAAAAGTTGTTTAGCCAGAAATAAAGCCAGTTTGATCCAGGAGACCCATGTTTGGAGGCATATCAGGAAACTTTTGTGTCAACAACAGTGCAAAGATCTTATTGCCATGGTTTAAAACTGAAACTGTTTTTTTTAAGATATGTCCTAAATGGGATCCTTACTATGTTTTGGCAGCACTACTATGGCAGCTACCTTCCAAGATAAAGAGAAATCTAGTGATGTAAGGATGCCATTTACTAAATGTTTTCAATCTGCATTATCTCTTATGTTTGTCTTTCGGCTTTTTTCCGGTAAGGGGTCGCCACAGCGGAACTCCGGTCTGCTAAAGATTGGCAGTAGATTTTTACTAAATGCTGTGGTGCCAGCTCGATGCCCAACCTTCAACAAAGGCACGCCAATTTATGCATGCATCTCTTTCAAACACTACCCAGCTGCGGGGAGGACATGCATATGCCACACAGAAGGCACTCCCAAGCCACGCTGAGAATCGAACGGGAGAACCTCTTGCTGTGAGGTAACAATGCTACCGCCATACCACCGCGGCAACTCTTATGTAAACCTCTAAATAGAAACTGTTAGGGATGGGGTCTTATTCTTCTTTAGTTTTGTGAAAGTGTTAAGCATCTCCTCTGATGTAAAAGGGTGAGCTAATTTTATTCTGTTTAGGCTAAGGACAATTGCATGTAAGCATTATTTTGTATCTGCAGGTGTAAGGAAATCATGGGGATCCTCAGAATAAAGTTTGCAATAGTACTGTGAAAGCAAGTGCATGACATTAATGGGGGTACTAACCACTTCACTAGTTGCTGGAGGCCTGGATCTTACTGATAGACCTATCTAAGATTTGCTGCTTTAGCTTTAATGCCATGAATGTATGGCTGGGATGAGTAAACTCCAAAGTCTGAACCTGAACTTGCTACTTAGGTTATATTGTAGATATTTATCCAACGTCTTGTTCATTTTTTCTAAGACTTGATGTCATTTATTCTACATTTTATCAGGGACTACCTCAAGGGTCTGTTCAGTCTGGTGTCCAGTAAAAAAAAAAAAAAAAAAAAAAACCCTTCTAAACAACACGGCAACTCTTTTACCACCTGGATATACTGCACAAGTGCCTAATCTGTACCCTAATCATTCTAATTTTATGTCGTCTACTTAATTTAAATGGGTCTCCTGTAGCAGAAGTATGCCTGGTAGTAATTTCCAAAATAAGAAAAAGGCATAATTAGCTATCCTGTTTACATTCCAAAACACAAGCTTCACCAGTTATTAAGCTTCATAACTATAAAGTTCTACCTATATAAAATGCTTCCACATGTAATCACAGGATAAGAGATACTAGTTTTACACTGGCTCAGTGATATTAAATAACAACCTTGCAAGTGCTATGGTAGCCAGCCTACTCAAAAACGTTTCTAATTGCAGAAAATGAGAAGTAATATGCAAAACCCAAAAAAAAAAAACACATTTTTCATGCACAGAACATGGAACAGTTCTCAGAAACCTGATAAACTTTTGTTGTACATTAAAAATTAACTCAGAATAAATCTTCCATGGAGGTGGTGTGATGTAGAATACTGTGCCTAGTCATAATCTGAAAGGACTGAGCAAATAACAGAATAGATAAGAATACTACTAGAGACCAACTCTTACACTGACCCCCTCCTGTCATAATAAATCATTATGTACACTGGAAAAGCCAAGTATTAAGTCTGAAACAGAAAATAGCCCTGCCTAATGACCAGATGCATACTCTTGCCAGTGACTATGTATGAGTTGCCAGCAGAATGAAGTGCTTAACTAGTTCAGTTTGAACCAGTCTATATCAAAAATGGCCCTAGCCCTATCAGAAGACTATAGACATTAAAAGTACTAATTTTCTATGTACATTAATGTTGGCACTAAGTGAGGCCATTAGACTGAACAAGAATTGGAACAATTGGGCTAGCTCATCAGTAAAAATATTGACCCATAAACTGCATCACCACAGAGATGTTAAAATTCAAAGCAGGAAACTCAATAACATAAGAAAAAATATATATAACCCTTTCTAATAAATCCTTCGGTACAAAAGTATTGCAGCAAGGAAGAGGAAAACACTCGGGAGACTGCATATGTGGGTCACCTCTTAACATAACAATACTTATTCATCCCATTAAAAAAAGACTTGATCCTCAGCGGTAGGCACAATGCCTTAAGAAGCAGAAACATTTGGTGACATACATTCTAACAGTTGCAATAACCTGAAGCCAAACAGACATGGTTACCCTCCAAACATCATTTCCCAAAACTAGCCTTTTATGTATACTAAAACATTTAGAATCAACAAATCAGACAACAAACTGAAGTCCAGTTTTGATAACAGCTATCATTACTGCAATACTCAGTCACTAGGACAGTTAGTCAGCAACTCTACCAGTGAGAAACAGCTCCTATTCTTAATCTCTAGTTCACCCCTTGCTCTCGAAATAATTTACCACAGTTTTCAAAATATTTCAAGACAAGCATATCTTAATGCATTCCAATGGGAAAAAAATAATGTGTAAGGGTGAATTATTGTTCAAGGACTGGAGATAGAGGAGCTGATATCCATTTTCATGGTGTCCGCAGCAGCTTTTCTGCTTTCTGCAAGACTTTTCTTTGAACAGTTAGAATAGATCCTACAATGAAAACAGAGATGGCCTGAAGCTGTCATCTAAACTCTGAAGCACCCTGAAATGGATCACCAGGTTGATAAAATTCTTTCATTTTTTTTCTGGGTATCTTCTTGTTAGGCAGCAATGACTTGTCCCTACAGAGTGTAGATCTATAGAAGGACTGAGAAGTTAAACCAAGCCATCTAGCATTTGTCTTTATATATTTAATAATTGAATGGAAAGAGATCTGGCATTTCCTTTTGTTAACTGAAAAATCATGATGAAAATAAGACTTCTTTCTGACCAATGTGACCACTTCACCCAGAGCACCAAGTGAAGACAAAACCTTCTCCTTGACATTAAATACCACAAACTGGATCAAAAGCAGTATGGGCAAGTGAGTCCTCATAGTCTGTGGGAGAAACAGTTGATGAGGTCTTTCAATTTGTGTGATGATAGTGAGCCTAGAACATTCAGAAAGCTTACTGGTGGCAAAAGAAAATAGTCACACTTCTGCAGATCCTTGTGAATCCCATTAAGGAAGATGCTCTTGCAAACAACTTTATCTTCTTGGTCTATCATCCTGGCTTCAATGACATCTAACCTAATTTTACACCTGCTAACTAGTTTGTACTCAGATCTGCTATATGATCAGATTGTGAATAGAAGGTGCTTTCATTATAGTCAGGTTTCTTTTTTTTTTACAATGTAGTTATTTAGCAAGGAGCTGATCTTCTGAAGCTTGTATCAAATAGATACAAACTTGTCATCCATGTGATAGCCTTCCTCCACTGAGTCCATTTTAGAATCCAAACTCAAGAAGAAGGCCTAACGTGCATGTGTGGCAACTTAACAAGACTGCAAACATAAGCCAGCTAGGCAGAGACACTGAGACTGCACAGATGAGGGATGAATCCCTTCCATACACACTGCTCCAAACCACAAAGCAAGCTACATCCAACACCAGCCTGCAGCATTCTTCAATGCATTTAATTGTTTAGCAAAATATTGGAATACTCACTGCACGCTTCTGGCTTTTATATTCCAGTTCTCACAGACACAGCACCATACATCTTGAGTACATTCACATATTTCTTTGTCATCATACTGCTTTCTTTTAACAACTGATACTCAGGTAGATGAATGGGATACTTTCTTTTTCCTTTTCTTGTTCTTTCCTCTGGGGTATACACAGTTCAGCTTCATCAGGACTGCCATCAAGAAAAGGCAAGAAAATACAAAACAGTCAACCCCACCACCACCCAACTCCATCACAAACCATGTGAACAACTACCAATGAACTCTTACTGCCAAGAAACCCACACACACAAAACCCAACAAACCGAGCAGTCCCATAAGTCAAAAGAAACCAAATCAAACTACCAACAAACTTGTCAGAAAGAATCGCATATATTCCACTGTACCTATGTATTTAATTTAAAACATATTGACTATATAAAAGTAATGGCTATATCTGCAACAATGGATCATCACATGAGACCAGGGATCCTCACAACCTCATGTTATTGCTATAATTACAACCATATTCTAACCCCCAACCCTCCCCCTCAAAAAAAAAAGTTCCTCTCTACAGCTTTCCAAAAAATCCTGCAACATCCACACCAAAGTTATCCAAGGCCTACCTGCCCACAAGTACCTACTAATGGTCATCTTGGATGGAAACTTGAAAATAAAAGCAAGCATACTCCAAAATCTGATTCCCCTAACTGCTAGTTACTGCATAAATTCCAACTAATTCATCCCTACCCATTGCTTCACTTCCTCCCTTCACTACCCCATCCTATCTAATACCCTCCCATTACCCATACCTAGCTACCTTTCCTATTATATGATTTCCACATTCTAGCCATCTCCCCAACCTCCGCCCTACAACAATATCTATGGACAAATTAGTCTGTGCCCAAACTATATATATATATATATATATATATATATATATATATATCTGCATCGTCTCTTAAATTAAAGACTTATCCAGCAAGTGGTATTATGGTTCAAAGGCTATGTTCTGGTCATGTGAAGTTAAGAAATATATAATTCTGTGAAACATAAGTCATCCATGGTGTCCACAGGGATTAGTACTCCATCCTGTATTTTTACTGATATTTGTTGATAACAGAGAAACCATAAACCAAGGAGTAGAGCTGTATCAGTATGCAGATGAGTCTGCTTTGATATATTTTATGCCCAATAGCTCAGAATATTTACACTCAACGTCATTCTTCTGTCTTCATCACTGAATCTTTCCAAGTTTCATGTCAGTATCAGCAAATCTAAAATCATTCTTCTTACAGCATGCAGCTAGTAACTCTAACTAAAATTATTGCTTAGCTGATTGTGTAAATACCTTGGAATACTTCTAGTAGCATTTTATAGAACCCAATGATGTCTGACCAACATAGCTACCTCTATGCAATACTTTAAATTAATTTATAATGAACCATTATTAACAATGCCTCTTAGTTTATTTCAAAAGTAGAGAACTGATATAAAAGAGAATTGCCAAATCCACCAACTATTCATTTAGTGATACATATTGATGTAGTACATTACAGGCACTTCACTGGCTTACTCTAAAAATAAAATACACTTAAATTCAACTTTGCCTTCTTCAGAAAATCCTTCAAATAATTCATGACCATTTCAAAATTCCCAACACTGTCTTTCTCTTCAGAAACCTTATTGTCTCACAATAACAGCAAGGGTTTCTCTTCTCCTAAACTGTGTTATCTTTAAGCCATTACTTTTAGAGCAATATGTGCCTTATGCACAGGTAAGTCTTGATTCTGAAAACATCTACTTTCAAAGTGCTTGTGGGTTAACACCCTTCAGCAAGATAAAATCTAAAAGATGACCTAACCTACTTCCTCACACCAGTAATGAAACAGATCTTTTTAAAATTCAAGATTTAGCCAAAAGATTATCTTGATAGTATTTATAGATGCAGTTGCTTCAGATAAATATTAGTCTTTCTTAATCCTTTCTGCTTCAGAGAAGATGGGCAGTCACTTCAGTTCTCCCACACGTTAGAGATACCTTATTTGCAAACTTTTTGCTAATAAATTAAAGAGTTTCTTCTTATCTCTGCTATGTATTATTTCCTTAATATAAGAAGAAAGTTTGTATTGATAGGAGTAAAACTATTACTAGGTTTTGTGACTGTTTCATTTTCATTGCTGTTCAGTACTGTTGTTAGTTAAATTTTGCAAAGAGTATTTGAAAAGCTTTTGGCTGTAGAATCAATTATTATAGTAAGTACTGCTCCTGTTCTAATTTTTGAGAGCAGCTATTTTCAGTATCATTTTTTCTCAGATTTTGCCACACTGAAATGATCACCAGTTAACATCCTCTCTAGTATGTTTTCTGTGTGCCTTTGGTTTGTTTTATCAGTACTCGGTGTGCTATCAGTTTGTTTTGTCAGTACTCGGTGTGCTATCTTCTTCCACCCTCAGATGCTCAAATTTTAAACAAGTCCTATACTCAGCCTAAGACTCATGCAACTAATTGTATGCAATTATTCTTACTGTATTACCTCTGCAAATACCTAATCTAACTCTTTGACTGCCTGACCCCAGCCTCCCTTTCAAATTCCTTTAACATCAGACATTTTTTGTTTGTTTTCTTTTACCCTATATTCTTAACTGCAGACAACTCTCTATTATGTATGCAAATCTTTATCTATGTATTCAGTTGGCTAGTTATACATAACTATGCACATATATAATTTTTATTACTGAAATAAACATAGGAAGCCAAGCAGACTTATTGGATAACATGGTTGTATAAAATGTTTAAACAAATCTTTAATAAATTATTATAAAATTCTCCTGCCAAAAAATAAAATGGCTGCATAAAATTAAAATTGTGTCTTTTCACAAATAGAATAAAAATGGCATACATCCATGCTTATAAGCACTCATCATAATGGCATGTGCCTAGTAGCAACTAGGATGTGTGGTAACATCTGTTATTGTCATAGACAGACATGCACCAAATATGATTCTATATTTTGAGCCAAAAAAATGTCATTTTTTTTTCAAACAAAAACTGCCACATGTATAATGGATTACATACTTATAATTAAATATATAGCATTTTTTCAGTATTACCATGTAGGATATATCATTTAAGAGTATTTTTTTCTTTCTTTTGTAGTAAGTATTGGATATACTTTTCAGATGAATGCACTTTCTGGGGTTGAGAAGGCTATATTTGTGGGTAAAGATTTTGAAAATCTGGAACTTGGCATATAATTAAAATGACACTGACTACACTCCTCAAATTATTATTTCCATTTTTCACTATGTTTGATAGCTTACCTCCAAAAGTGGGTTACAAAACCAAACATAATTAGCTAAAGGTGTTGTATTAAATATGTCTAAATAGATCTATAAAGTACTATCCCATAGCAATAGAAGGAAACAAAAATACATTGCCATTTCATTAACGAAGAAATAAAGGCAATGTTTTGTTTTGAACAAATATTGCTATTCATCCAGGCTAGCCTAGCTAATTTCCCTTCAAGGGTGAGAATACAATCATGTATCTTGTGTCTATAAGGTAAACACTTTGCTCATCATGCCAACTCTCAACTATTGGTATTATACCCAGGCATTTTACAGATTCTCTCTTTCTCTCTCTCGCTCTCTCTATGTCTATGTGTGTGAATATATATATATATATATATATATATATATATATATATATATATATATATATATATATATATATATGGATGTAGGACTTTTGATTGAAAGATCAAAAGTCTGAATCAATTCCCACCGGAGACACTTTAAAGAAAGTGCTTTCATCGAAAAAGCACTTTTG